>NW_024870731.1:13952500-13972500 GCF_019054845.1 Dipodomys spectabilis
TTATCTTCATCTACTGTTAACAATTTGTTTTTCTTTTCTTGTCTAACTTTTTTTTCAGAATTTTTTTTGCATATTTTAAGCTGTCATTTTTGCTTCTGGATTTAAGGTAGCTTTAATTTCTCCTGGATTGGAGAAATTTGAATCCAGCTGACTTGCTAGAAGATGAGAGCAAAGGTTCCCTGCTTATGGTGACAATATGCAAAGTCACAGGATGGGAAATTTGTTTCTTACATTTCTTTTTGGTTACTTTGGCTCTTTTAAAATGCATTAGGAAATGTTTTGAGTAAATGTATTTGTTCCCATAGTTCCTTCATGTGAAGAATCTATAATACATTTTAAAAGATTTCAATTAATACCTGCTAAAAATTATTAAAAAGGTTGAGTAAACTAAGCTTTTGTTATTAGGGAAAAATCTTTTGTAGTACACTTTCCGCAGATCATAATTCCCTCATTAACAGAGGTGCTTCAGTTTTGCAGTTTTATCTCTAAATAAATTCATTGTTATTCTTGTAAATATCATTTGTAATCCCTATCACACTCAATGATTTCACAAATTCCTCGCATTACTGTAATTAATTTTCTGCTGGTACAAAGCAAATAATGAGTTCAAATAGGGTAAATGTTTGTCTTTATTTCTCACAGTTTTATCTGAAATTACATCTTCGCTAACTATTACATTTAAGTAGATATGAATTATGGGAATTACTGGGATCATAATTATCCATTCATAGCTGCTTTAATTTTTTTTAACTTTTCTATTATTTTATTCTTACTGCTTTCCTCTCTTGATATTTTCTAATTCTGAGCAACTCTTTTCAAGTTAAGTTTAATTTATGACTGAGTTAACATTGATACAAAATATAGTTGCTAGTACTCCTGCTAAATACCATGTAAAAATATTTCCAAGGTCATTTCAAGGACTTGTGAAAATGTAAGGAGATCTGTATTATACATCTACAGGAATAAATGCATTATAAATCTAGAGGAATTAGTGTTAAAGGATCTCTGATATAAAATGAACTTCTGTCTGTATGGTAGCATAAACTGATTCGGTCCATTAACCTAAACTGATAGGGTAGTAATTGTCTGGGTGATTTGATTAAGGTGGAGTGTCAAATTGAATAGTTCAGATACAAAAGGTCCATCTAGTGATCAGTCCCATCACAACTGAAATATCAGTTCAGGAGAACTGAATTCATAGCATTTGGGGCAAGGGTGCTATTCATTGATTCTTTTTTTCAGATGAAGGACAAGAAGGATTAAATCACTCAAGAAAAGCCGCATAGTGCTATCATCAGAGCTGGGATCAGCCCTCATCATTGCACATTGTTTGGCTTACTTAGCTATTCTCCATTCTCCAAAGTTCACTGCCTAGATATTTCATGAGACAGTGGTTTGATTTTAATGGATCATCCAACAATTGGACTAAAATATCCCACCCAGAAAATGTGGCTTTTGTGTGTGTAATCAGCTATGTTTCAGAACTGCCTTTGCTTGAGAGGATGAGTTATCCTTTCTTTCTTTTTTTTCTTTCTAAAGGGTTGTGATACTCAGCTCCATAAATCCAGATTCTCTTCCCATAGTTCTATGCTTAAGTGAGTGGCACCATATATTGTCTGTTTTCTAGATGAGAAGCGGAGAATCCTACCATCTCCTTTAAAGATACATCATCATCATCATTATTATTAACTAGTTGTACAAAGTGTTTTCAATGGAAAAAGTCAGTTCTTGGGTATAGTGGATCTTAATGTCATGTTTTTCATTATTCTCCTTCATCTTTCCTAACCTTATCCATCCCCTCTAGTTACCTGGTTCAATTTTCATATATATACATTGAATATAGTGACTGTATTTGACCACCCTTCTTTCTATATTCATCTGCTCTCTCTCTCCATCCCCAAAGAACATCAGTATCAGTTTTTTGGTATTTACCTTGCAAACTGTTGGTTGTTCAGAGGAGTTACATCACTGGAAATTCTCCTCTGAGTATTCTATCACTGGCTCTTTATTTAATCTATCATCAAATCCTGTTATTTCCCTTTCCAAATATTTTTTTTAGTGCCGGTTCTGAGGCTTGAATTCAGGAACTGGGCACTGTCCCTGAGATTCTTTTACTCAAGACTAGCATTCTTCACTTGAGCTACAGGACATTTCTGCTATTTCTGTTTATGTGGTTGGTACTGAGGAATCGAACCCAGGGCTTCATGCATACTAGGCAAGCACTTTACCACTAAGCCACATTCTCAACCCTTTCCAAATATTGTTTAGACCCATCCTTATAGATTTTTTTATCTTGTCATATCTTATCTGAACAATTGCCACAATGTCTTACAAGATTGTCGTATCCCTCCTCTAGCCTGCCTTTACTCTGTTTCTTCATCCAGAACTATGGCAATCTGAAAAACAACGACCTGTCTCATGCTTACATGATATTAATGGCTTCCCTCTGACTTTAGGGAAAGCACTGCCAGTAGGTCTATTGCTGATCCTTCTCTCATTCTGTGTCTCCACACAAAGATGACCTCAATGTGTTATCCACATGCCACATCTCTGCTGATGAGAACCTAGCTTATCACAGAGGTCTTCAATAGATTGTGTGTGTGAAGTACTATTATGGATGAGTACTGAAGGACCATGGATGTAGGGCTAGGATAGGTAACATCACATAAATAGAAAGTGTTCAGTCATGAAGGGTATCTTTAAAATAATAATGATTTGTACAAATGTCAGGGGGAGTGAATCAGTATGCATTAAAACATTTTTAAAAGTAAAATCATAGCAGGGTGCTAGTAGCTCACACCTGCATCCTAACTCATCAGGAGGCTGAGATCTTAGGATCAAGGTTCAAAGCCAGCTTGGGCAAGAAAGTCCAAGGGACTCTTATCTTCAATAAACTACCCAGAAAACATCAGAAGTGGTGTTGTATCTCAAGTGGTAGAGTGCTAGCCTTGAGTAAAAGAAGCTCAGGGACAGTGCCCAGGCCCAGAGTTCAAGCCCCAGGACTGACAAAAAAAAGAGTGAAGTGATGTAGAAATGTATAATGGATCTGTCAAAATTTTTATTTAACTTAATAATTAACTAGGGACCCAGTAAAGTATCACAACCAACTCAGAGGAGAATTTGAAAAGAAAATGAAGGTATAAGCAATCAAGTGTGGTGAGATGAATTTATGAATAAATGTAAAATTGGTCAATATCTAAAGGACAAAAATTGAGTGCATCTCTCCAGGGCACAATTAATTTGCATTAATATAGGCAAGAATCATTTGTAATATAATCAGATTTCCAGAATATGCTAGTCAAAAATGCCTTCCCCCCCTCTACAGCTTTAGTCTCAGTTGTTGCTAACCTACTTTTCATGCAAATATGTATAGATATACTAGGTATCTACAATCCTAGCTACTCAGGTGACTGAGATCTAAGGACTGTGGTTTGAAGCCAGTCTTGCTAGACAAATCTTTTTTTTTTTGGGTCTGGTTGTGGGGCCTGAACTCTGGGCCTGGGCACTGTCCTTCAGCTCTTCAGCTCAAGGCTAGCGCTCTACCACTTGAGCCACAATGCCACTTCCGGCTTTTTTCTTTTTGCTTCTGTGGTGCTAAGGAATCAAACCCAGGGCCTCATGCGTGCAAGGCAAGCACTGTACCACTGAGCCACCTTCCCAGCCCTAGACAAATCTTATGTCCAATTGACCATCAAAAAACCAGAGATGGTGTGGCTCAAGTGGTAGAGTGTCTGCCATAAGCAAAAAAGCCATGCAAGAGTGTGAGGCTCTGAGTTCAATCCCTAGTTCTGGCACAAAAATAAATGGTATAAATAATTTATTTTTGTGAGGTGCAATGTCTTGAGGAGTAGTGATGACACATAATGCTTGAGGATCTTGGCAGAGCTAGATCCTGAAAACACCTTCAGGCTATACCAAGTCCTAGATTTCATTCTGAACATAATAGAGGTGTCAGTGAAGGACCGGATTAGAGGAATTTCTTATGCCTTTTTTGCATGTCATTGTTAAACATACTAATTTATGTGTTGAGAGCTACATTACTGGGAAACATTTCTGTCTAGTTGGGAAGTTCTCTTGAGTTCTACATTTTTACAAAGGTTAATGGAGATTAGGTGGTTATCCACAAATCTTCAATGTTGGGAGTGTTTAAGAAGTCTCAGACTTTAAAAACAATCGAACTCTACTTTCTATGCATTGTTTATTACTCTATCACAACTGGAAGTAAATATTTACTCCCTTATTGTTTCTGTGGGTCAGTTATTTCGGAGTTTGGATCTTCTGGCTTGGAGCTTTTTCAGAAGATTGTGTGTAGTAGCATGTTGACTGGAGCTGGAGGTTTTAAGTTTATGGTGCTGGCATATTGTTGCATGTTAGTCCAGGGCCCCAGTCTCCACACTGTGGCCTTTCCACAGAGCTATTCAACTTAATCATGGCATGGCAGAGAATGTCTCCCGGAGGGAGCAATCAAGTGGAAAAGAGCCAGGAAGAAGGCATCTTTCCTGTGATCTAGCCTCAAAAGGAAAATAGCTTCCCTTCAGCCACATTCTAGTCATTAGAAACAAAACAGTAAGGTGAAACTACACATGTGAGTGGTGAAGAATTAGACCCAAACTTCAGAAAGGAGAGATTTTAATGAAATTAAATTAATGTTAATGTCAAATCATCCCTACCAGTTATTTACAGTTCCATCGCCATAGTAATACATTGATACATACATATGCCCACCCATACTTTTTGGTTTTTATTATTTCCTATCATAGCAAAGAATGCAGGTTGGTATTTTTATTTATTTATTTTGGGTCCGGTTGTGGGGCCCGAACTCTGGGCCTGGGCGCTGTCCCTCAGCTCTTCAGCTCAAGGCTAGTGCTCTACCACTTGAGCCACAGCGTCACTTCCGGCTTTTTTTTTCTTCTGCTTATGTGGTGCTGAGGAATCGAACTCAGGGCCTCACACATGCAAGGCAAGCGTTCTACCACTGAGCCACCTTAGGTTGGTATTTTTAAATGGCTTCCCAGTTCATAGCCACTGTGGGTTGACACAGTTATAAGTTCCGTTTTATCACCAGCCCCACACATAGAGCAATATTTATGCTGTGTTTTACACTCCAGAATATACAATGTAAACATACTCAGGGACAGGCTATTCTCCTAACTTGCGGAATGACAGGTCTATTGACATCAGGATCAAAGTAAGAGTAGGCTCATGCCTGTAATCCATTACTGAGGAGGCTAAGAGCTGAGGATCACAATTTGAAGCCAGCCCAGGCAGGAAAGTCTGTGAGACTCTTATCTCTAATTAACTCCCAAATAGCTAGAAATGGAGCTGTGATTCAAATGGTAGAGCACTAGCCTAGAGCAACAAAACTAAGAAAGAGCATGAGGCCCCAAGTCCTTGAGTTCAAGCCCCAACCAGGACCAGAAAAAAAAACAAACAAACAGTGCATTGAGGGTTTCTTTTTTTTAAAATTCATTTTTATTGTAAAAATATTGTGCAGAGGGTTACAGTTACATGAGCAAGGTCATGAGTACATTTCCTATCAAGCATTGTTATTTCCTCCTTTCTTTTTCCGCTACCCTCCTTCCTTCCCACCTCCACAACTACTCTCCTCCCTCCCCACTCCCTCCTCCCTGCCTAAATTGTAAAGTTCCTTTTTCAACATAGCGTCTTGTACATCTCATTGTTACAATGGGTCAACCTGTATCCCTATTTAAGCATTTTGTTTTTTTCCCTTCCCCTCCCCAAGCTAGAGAAGTGTATATACAAGATGCAGGGCACTGATATCAAATACAGTGAAAACAGGGGTTATACCCTGGGGGAGGGACATACAAAGAAACAATAAAATCACATGTACATTATAAATACGTTAGGAACAATAACAAGAAAGAAAAAAACCACTTGTGTCCCTATCTTGCAGTTCATTTTGCTTAGCATCATCTTATCTGGTCATATGTACATGGCTTTTGACCTTTTCTGCTTGTCCCAGACATACTAGTTATTGCAAATAAGGGAAACCATAGGACCTATGTTTCTTTGGGCCTGGCTTACTTCATTTAATATAATTTTTCCAAGTCTTTCCATTTCCTAACAAATGGGGCAATGTCATTCTTTCTGATAGAGGCATAGAATTCCACTATATATATATATATATATATATATATATATATATATATATATATATACATATCTCACATTTTCTTGATCCATTCATCTACTGAGGGGCTTCTGGGTTGGTTTCATATCTTAGCTATGGTAAATAATGCTGCAACAAACATAGTTGTGCTGGTAGCTTTAGTATAGCCTTGTTTGTGATCCTTTGGGTAAATGCCCAAAAGTGGGATTGCTGGGTCATAGGGGAGCTCTATGTGGAGTCTTTTGAGGAACCTCCATACTGCTTTCCAAAGTGGTTGAACAAGTTTATACTCCCACCAACAATTCAGTAGGGTTCCCAGTAAGTTAATAGAATGAACGGGCCCAGCTTTAGATACTAGGTTCTGGAATTTGCTTAAATGGATCCATTTTGCCTAAACGTTAGGGTTTACCCAGCTACCTGCTGACCTAGGCTTGGGAACCTGCGCAGTTTCACTTTTAGTGTCTGCATGTAAACTTCAAAAGCAGGGTGCCTTCTGGAAGGAGGTTGCGTCTGCTTAATAAGCAAGGTTTTACAAACCCTGGCTCTTGGGAGAGGGTAGCCAGCCACTATTACCCATCATCTCACATGTACGGGAGCCCAGTGACCGGTTCCTTATGAACTTTCTGACAGCAGCCTCCTGTTAAGAAACCTCCCTCAGCACCCTATGTTTATTGTTGGCTGAGAACATTCCTCATGCAGTGAGTTCTAATCCTCTAGGGGCTTCTGATTATCTGAAGGGATGTGGTAAATTCTCAATCTAGTCTCTGTAAAGGTCTGTCAATTCATTGTTATAAAAATCTGTGGAACTCAGTCATCTAGTTCAGCGAAGGAGGGAGATGTAGGTTGTACAAACACTGGGGAATGAGTGGTTGGGTCAGTTCCTAAATGTGGGAATTGGTCCAAGAGTGAATGAGACAGGCAGGTCTTAGTATTTAGAGTCTATTCCTTGGGTATCTTGGTCTCTCATTTGTTTTGGAGATTTGTTTTTGAGTTTCTAACTCTCCTATCCTGAAAACGAAGCCAGAAATCATTCTGTGTGGTCTTTGTTAAAAGTTTACCAAGGAATAAGTTGTTTGAGACCTTTGCTTAATGTTATTACATCGAACCAGGTGTACAGTGGATGGATTAAATTCTGCAACACAATGAAAATAACCCTGAAATGTGTTTGAGTTTTTATGTCTGGCAAAAGAATAATCACCTGATGGAAATCAAGTTGAACTTCTTGTCTTTGTACATAAAACAAACCTGGTTACTGAGACATAATATTAAATGCATTTTACTCACTGTTTTCTAAATAGGTAGTGATGTAGCAATTTGATTAAAAAGTAGAATTTCGATTTAAAAATGTATTTATTACTGTGTGTTTCAAAGGCTAATCCTCCATCTTTATTTATGCCCTTGTTTAGGCACAAATTGATTTTGTATCTTTCTATTACTACCATTGATGATATACATATAGAGAGGATAATCCTTAACAATATATTGATTGGAAACATGTATTTGTTAATCATACTATTATCTACCAGGTATGTGTACACACGTATCTGATGCTACTTTCTGTTTCTTGAGGCGTGCTAAGAACCTTCATACTCATAATAAAATGTTTCTCTAATGCTCTCTGAAAACCCCCAAATTCCCATTTAAGGGTCTTCTGTTTTGCCAGTGCTTAAGGCATTTAGATATTCTCATAATGCTCTAGAGCTTTTTAATTTATTTGATTAATCCAGGATTGCTGAGGGATTGAAGAGAATAGGATTTGAAACAGATCAACTTTCAGTGCAAAAGAAGGGATTATGAATCACCCTCATTGACTTTTTACCTTTAAGTGCTGGAGTGTTCCTGTACTGCTTTTCCAACCTTCAGTAAGTGAAATATTTTTGCCTGTTGTGTTGGGTGGAATTATTTGAGTTGCAAGTTTGCCTGGAGTCTTCATATGTCAGTTTTGAAATTGAGGCTCATTCACAATGTTGTTGTATTTAAGATCAGATCATGGGGAGAAAATACATCACCTTTTGTTTTTCTGTCCAACAAGTGATAGCTATCTTTTTCTTTCTTAGCTTTCAGTTCTTATCAATAATGCCATTATGGACTTTTTTTTTGGGTTGGTCGTGGGGCTTGAACTCTGGGCTTGGGCGCTGTCCCCACACTCTTCAGCTCAAGGCCAGTGCTCTACCACCTGAGCCACAGTGCCACTTCCGGTTTTTCTAGTGGTTTATTGGAGATAAGAGTCTCATGGACTTTCCTGCCCAGGCTGGCTTTTCAACCGCCATCCTCAGATCTCAGCCTCGTGAGTAGCTAGGATTATAGGCTTGAGCCATCAGCGCCCGGCTATTATGGACATTTATATAAACATCCTTTTGCCTTTTACTGTAAATTTTTATCATGGTGTATTTCAAACAAACACAATAGTAGGCAAAATTAATCTTGCTTGTCCCCTTACTCAGGGTTAATAATCATGAGTTGATGTCCATTCTCATTCTTCTCCACCCAAGTTACCTTTCCCATGTCTACAGTATTTTAAAGCACATCTCTGATGTCTTACCATTCTATCATAAATATTTCAGTATTGAAAACACAAGAACCATTCCATTAACATACTGAAAAATGGTCTTTATTCTCTAACTTCTAGCTAAATCCAGATCAGATTTCCCACTCTCCACATTTACAATTTTCAGATAAATATCATAAAGCTTAATGCTTATTTTAATCAACAAAAGCCCATATATATGGTATGCATATGTGTGTGTGTATGCTTGTGTGTGTGTTTGTGTGCACCAGTCCTATGGATTGAAATCAGGTTCTGGGCAATATCCCTGAGTTCTTTTGCTCAAGTCTGAGAGCTCTACCATTTGAGTCACAACTCCACTTCCAGTTTGTTTTTGTTTTTCAGTTAATTGGAGATAAGAGTCTCATGGAGGGCTGGGAAGGTGGCTCAGTGGTAGAGCGCTTGCCTTGCATGCATGAGGCCTGGGTTCGATTCCTCAGCACCGCATAAGCAAAAAGAAAAAAGCCGGTAGTGGCACTGTGGCTCAAGTGGTAGAGCACTAGCTTTGAGCTGAAGAGCTGAGGGACAGTGCCCAGGCCCAGAGTTCAGGCCCCACCACCACCAACAACAACAAAAAAAGAGTCTCATGGACTTTGCTGCCTGGGCTGGCTTTGACATTCCATCCTCAGATCTCAGTCTCTTGAGTAGCTATGATTGCAGGTGTGAGCCACCAACATTCTGCTTGTATTGTACATCTTTCAAAATCCAAGTTTTTATTCTAGAGCTGTCACTTCTTTCTGTCCTCTCTGAGTCCTTCTGTGTCACTGTGTCTATCTGTCTTTCTCTCACAGAATTTGTTGAGGAAACTCCCTCATCTTTCTATAAGTCTTCCTACAGTCTGACTTTTACTGATCGCATTCCCATGATGCAGTTTATGATCCTTCTATCCTTCGTATTTCTTAAAAATTGATAGTGGAGCTAGACATTTGAGCAGATTCACCTTTACTTTCTTTTTGTCATCCCAAAATACTTCACAGTAGAGGTTGGTTTTCCATTTGAAGGAAAGCAAGCATATTTCCTTTCTGTGGTGTTATTTGCCTTTGGACCTACCTCATGTTTTGATTCTTAATTCAGTAGGAGTTGCAACATGATATATTGTAATGCTCCATATCTGTTACTTCCATGTAAGAATTAAATTCTCTTCTGTCAGCTGGGCCGGTGGCTCATGCCTGTGATCCTAGCTACTTAGGAGGCTGAGATTTGAGGATCATGGTTCATAGGAGGCCCAGGCAGCAAAGTCCATGAGACTCTTATCTCCAATTAACTACCAGAAAACTGGAAGTGGCGCTGTGGCTCAAGTGGTAGAGCACTAGCCATGAGCTGAAGAGCTGAGGGACAGTGCCCAAGACGAGATTTCAACCTCATGACCAATTAAAAAAAATTCTCTTCTGTCAAAGTGGTTTCTTCCTTTTCTGTCAATGTTGTGAGAATTGTTTTTCTGAAAAGTCCCTGTTTTGGCCAGGTACCTTGGCTCTGGTTGATTATATTTCAGCTACATCCTATCATTCCTTTTGCATTTTGTTTTATTATACTTAAGTAGTTTTACAAAGGGTTTTTCAATTCACTATGTCAGTTTGTGAGTACAATGATCTTGATGTTGCATTTTAATTAAGTTATCCTGTTACAAGTTCATTGGATTTTAGTTACATCCTGTTCCTGTTAATGAAGCCAAAATCTTGTTAATTTTTTTTGGACCCTCTTCAAACCAGCCAACTGGGGCAATACTGTGAGCCAATAGAAACACAAGGGAGTCCTGGGTTAGGAATAAACCTGGGACAGACATCCTGCTCTGCGCACTTGCATATTTAGATTCTTGTCCATAGAACACCCTTTTGCAGAAGTAAACTTTTCCTTTGCCAAGTGGAGTTGTTGTTATTCTTACATGGCACCCCATGAGACATCCTGAGACATTTCCAGTATCCAGTGAAAAGAAACTTTGCTCCTGTTCGCCTCTCTAGTTGACAACAAAACAAACCCCAAACAACAAAAAAGAAAAAAGAAAAACCAAGACAAATAAACAATGAATGCTTCATTCTTTTCCTCTTCAAATAAGTTTGAAAATCAGCTCAGTGGTGAGCTGTTTTTCTAGCATCTTCCAAAAGTGACCAATTTATATGTTTTTAAATATACTGATAGGGATTCAATATTAATTTGACCCAATATATTCTATTTTGACATTAGATAGTTCCTTCCTTCCATCCTCCTTCCTTCCTTCCTTCCTTTCTTCCTTCCTTCCTTCCTTCCTTCCTTCCTTCCTTCCTTCCTTCCTTCCTTCCTTCCTTCCTTCCTTCCTTCCTTCCTTCCTTCCTTCCTTCCTTCCTTCCGTCATCTTCTGACTCAAGTCTCCTTTGTCCTTAGTGAGACTGAACTGTCTATCACTCAGATGGGTACCATCCCTCCCTTCCATTTGCTCTCTTATGAGTTACTCTTTTCAAGGACAAGGAAACAATGACGCAGAGTTGAGAATGCAGTGGAAAAGGTTGCCAGGAAGATCATCCTGTTTTATTGGCAGGTAGATGTTGTTCTCGACACAGCATGGGACAACTTCTATACTTCCATCATGGTGGTGACTCATAAAAGTATACATTGAAAAAAATTCTCTGTATATAAACTATAACGGAAAGAAAAACATACGTTTAACTTTATTTGTATTTATAATGCAAGGAAGATAATGTTTGTTTCATTATTTGTCAATTATTTACGACTTACTAAAGGTTTAAATTTAGAGAAAATGTCAATAACTTGAATACGATGATCTTATGACAAAAATAAAATGCTTTTTAAATAAAATGCGGAAGTTTGAGTTGGATACCATCCATTCTGCACATCAGAGTCACCTAGAAACTTTAGAAATCATGATAATGAAGCCAGGAGCCAGTAGCTTACACCTGTAATCCTAGCTACTGAGGAGGCTGAAATCTGAGGATCACAGTTTGAAGCTTGTCTGGACAGGAAAGCCTGTGAGACTCTTATCTCTAATGAACCATTCTCCTCCTTCCCCCCAAAAACCCAAAGTGGGGCTGTGGCTCATGTGGTAGAGTGCTAGGCTTGTGTAAAATAGCTCAGGGACAGCACCCAGGTTCCGTGTTTAAGTCCCAGAACTGGCACACACACACAAATTGCTAATGATAGAAATACTGGGTGTGGGATCTGGGGATAAGTGTTATGGTAATGATAATGTAATGGCAAAGGACATGAACACAACAGAACACTGTCTAGGAGGGGAGCTGTGGGAGGGAGGGGGCAAATGAGGGAATGATGATGGGTGAAGAGGATGAAAGGCAGCTCTCTCTCTCTCTCTCTCTCTCTCTCTCTCACACACACACACACACCATAATGACACTAAACCAATGCTGTTTGAAACCAGGGGAGGACAAAGGGCATGCATGGGAATTCCAGAATGAAAATGCCTTCATATTACAGAGGTATGGTAAGTCAAAAATAACAGAAAAATTAAACTGACAAGTTGAATTGAAACCCTATCATATAATGGAAGATTAAAAAAATTCCCTTGGTAATACCATGTGTAGTTAAAGTTGATGGCTCTAGGCTTTCTTTTAAAAGAATGGCTCTCAGTCTTAGAATCATTGGGGACCCTTAAAGAAAGTGTTTGATATCTGTGGTATCCTCCCACAATAAGTCCTTAAGTGATCTGGCCTGGTCTGGGTAGTGTCTACACCCTTGAAAGTTATGCGGAGATGCCAGTTCCCCCTTCTGTTGTTCAGACCACTGGGTCTGGACCACATTGGAAATGTTTTCTTACGTTTCAACCAAGGATTACGGGATGAGAAAGTTAGGGGATGAGGCCCCAGCAATCCAGCTGCTTCTGATACATAGTGAAGTTTGAGAAGATGGTTATTTCTCATTGTTGGTGCTGGAGTTGGGGTTTCTCTCTGTAAATCTTTTTTTCTTTTTTTTTAAATTTTTTATTATGAAAACACCATACATGGGCAAGATAATGAGTACATTACTTATCAAGCATTGTCGCTTCTTCCTTTGTTTCCCCTTCCCATCCCTTCCCATATCCTGCCCGCTCCCCACCCATGTCTTCCTCCCTCTGTAAATCTTGAAGGCGGCTCTTTTATGGTTTTGGCCCTTTTGGCACCTGAATCTCAGAGAAAAGGCATTGGAAAATAATTTTAAAATTGTTTTGACAGCTCTTTTGCTCATGTAGCATAGTGAATGGTGTGAGGGTCTGAGAATAGCTATCTCATTCAAATAAGAGTTACTTTAACCAACTATGAGAAATGCCAGTGATGCTATGTTTTGGATGCACCCAGGTACCCTGAGTTGATATTAAGGTGGTCTTGTTCTCTGTGATTTCAGCTCTGGATTCTGCAGGTCTTCCTGGTTAAAAAGAAAGTGGTGAGAGCTCATCACGAAGAAAAAGCATATTTATAATACAAAGGCTAGAGATATCTACAATTCTTTTTATTTTTATTTACTTTTTTGTTGTTGTTGTTGGTCATGGGGCTTGAACTCTGGGCCTCGGCGCTATCCCTCAGCTCTTCAGATCAAGGCTAACGCTTTCCCACTTGAGCCACAGTGCCACTTCTGGTTTTCTGGTGGTTTATTGGAGAAAAGAGTCTCATGAACTTTCCTGTCCAGGCTGGCTTTGAACCATGATCCTCAGATCTCAGCCTCCTGAATAGCTAGGATTACAGGCATGAGCTACTGGCACCTGTGCCAATGTGAGCTTTTTTTTTTTTATTTGTGAACATACTGTACAGAGGGGTTACAATTACATGGGCAGGATAATGCGTACACCAATGTGAGTTTTTATTGTGCCAAGAATGTATAAAAGATTTGAAGGAGGGGGTAACAATGCTCGATAGGAAATGTACTCATTACCTTACTCATGTAACTGTAACCCCTCTATACAGTATCTTTACAATAAAATATATATTAAAAAGTTTGAAATCCTGATTTTGAAGACCTAAACATGTACATCTTAGTAATATATATGTGAGAGAGTTCAGTTCTGTAGGTGGGCAGAATAAGACATGGATCCTGTCATACAAGGTCTATGTTCTGAATGGTGGCACAAATGGAACTGTCTTATGGTTTGTTGAAAACAAACATGGAACACAGCATTGATCAAAGAACTTTATTTGGAATATTTTAATTTTAACATGAAAGTTGTGGGTATTTATGGGGTAGCATGATATGTTTCAATGCACAGATATTTTGTGTAATGTTTAAATCTGAATCAATGTGTCTCAATAAAATAAGCCAAGTGGAGTTAAAACATTTGGAGTATCTCCAATAAAACTCGACGTTCACTTCTTTCTTCAACAAAATAAGGTTTCAAATTCTAAAAGAATCATATTTCACTTCTCTCCTATAACAATTTTAGTATACCAAATATATAATTAACAGGATGCAGCTGTCAAACATTTCTTAAGTGTAGTCTCAGCCATCTTGCCAAATACATGTATATTTGAGTTGGGTGTCTGAATTGCCCTAAAATAATCTCGTCTTTTTCTTTCTTTCTTTTTTTTTTTGGCATTTCATCTCAATTCAGTCTACGAATGTTGATCAGTAACAATGATTTTAGAATAAAGGAATTGAATAAAAGACCTTACTGAATGAGCGGATGAGCACAAGGAAATTAACATTATGGGCCATTATAATGTTCTGGAAAACATTTGATTGTAAAAAAAGTTAAAAAAAAAACTCAGAAAAGTTAGTTATGGTATGCTAACTCTAATGTTCTGAAGAGTTCAATGTGAATACATTAGGTAATAAGAGAGTAAACAATTTATGTTAGTTAGCTTCTCATTCTATGACCAAATATCTGAGATGCCACATTAAGGGAGAAAAGACTTGTGCTGCCCATAGTTTGAGAGGTAGTTTGGCCTTGCTGCTCTGGGCCTGTGGCTGTAGAGCAGTACTTTGTGGTGGGGACACATAGTGGAGGAATACCATTCACCTCACAGTGACCTGGGAGCAAAGGAAGAGGTAGAAAGGGATAGGTAACCCAATGTGCCCATCAGGTTCACACCCCAGCCACCCAACTTCCTTCAAGGTTCCACCACTACCCCAAAACACCATAGGCTGATCTCCAGGTCCTCAGCAGTTGGGCCTTTCATGGACATTGACATTTAGTATTGAAACCCAAACACAATTAAATTATTTTGTGAGGATAACTCTGGGATTTTGATGTTCACTGATCTTAAAGCTACCAGCACAACTATGTTTATTGCAGCATTATTTACCATAGCTAAGATAGGGAATCAAACCAGAAGCCCCTCAGTAGATGAATGGATCAAGAAAATGTGGTATATATACACAATGGAATTCTATGCTTCCATCAGAAAGAATGACATTGCCCCATTTGTTAGGAAATGGAAAGACTTGGAAAAAATTATATTAAGTGAAGTAAGCCAGGCCCAGAGAAACATAGGTCCCATGGTTTCCCTTATTTGCAATAACTAGTATATGTCTGAGACAAGCAGAAAAGGTCAGATAAGTTGATGTTAGGCAAAATGAACCCCAAGATAAGGACTCAAATGTTTTTTCTTTCTTACGATTGTTTCTTTTTTTTTTTTTTTGCGGGGGGTCCAGTTGTGGGGCCTGAACTCTGGGCCTGGGCGCTGTCCCTCAGCTCTTTAGCTCAAGGCTAGCACTCTACCACTTGAGCCACAGCACCACTTCCAGCTTTTTTCTTTTTGCTTATGTGGTGCTGAGGAATCGAACCCAGGGCCTCGAGCATGCAAGGCAAGCGCTCTACCACTGAGCCACTTTCCCAGCCCGTTACGATTGTTTCTAACATATTTTTAAGATGATTTCTCTGTTGCTTTGTATGTCCCTCCCACATGGTATAACTCCTGTTTTCACTGTATTTGATATTGGTATAATTTGTGGAGGGGAAGATGGACCCATTGCAACAATGAGATGTACAAGACTTTATGTTGAAAAACGAGCTTTACAACTTTGGTGTGGTAGGGTGGGGGATGGAGGTTGGGGGGAGATGGGAAGGGATGGGAAGGGGAAACAAAGGAGGAGGCAACAATGCTTGATAAGAAATGTATTTATTACCTTGCCCATGTAATCGTAACCAATAATAAAAAAAGATGATGTTAAGGGAAATGAACCCCCAAATAAGGACACAAGTGATGTTTGGTTTCTTGCTATTGTTTCTAATGTATTTATAAGGTACCATGCGATTTCTTTGTTGCTTTGTATGTCCCTCCCCTACGGTATAACCCCTGTTTTCACTGTATTTGATGTTGGTATAATTTAGGGAGGGGAAGAGATAAAACAAAATGTTTAAATAGGGATACAGGTGGACCCATTGCAACAATGAGATGTACAAGAGGCTATTTCAAAAAACGAACTTTACAATTTAGGTGGGGGTGGGGGGTGGGGGGTAGTGTAGTTATGAAGGTGGGAGGGAAGGGATGGTAGGGGAAAAACAAAGGAGGAGGCAACAATGCTTGATAAGAAAAGTACTCATTACCTTGCTCATGTAACTGTAACCCCCCTGTACAGTATTTTTACCATAAAAAACTTACTTAAAGGAAAAAAAATAAGGTTGAGGGCTGGGAATGTGGCTTAGTGTTAGAGTGCTTGCTTAGCATGCATGAAGCCCTGAGTTCGATTCCTTAGTACCACATACATAGAAAAAGCAGGAAGTGGTGCTGTGGCTCAAGTGGTAGAATGCTAGCCTTGAGCAAAAGAGGCTCAGGGAAAGTGCCCAGGCCCTGATTTCAAGCCCCAGGACTGGCAAACAAACAAACGAACAAACAACCCCCCCAAACCTGGTTGAATATTAAAACAAATTAAATCTTGGGGTAGTAGGGAGAATTGAGTTTTGGAATGGTACTTATAGGTTAGCAATGAAAATCTTTGTTGGTAAAGTTTCTATTTATTTCTCGTAGTACTGAAAGGAAGCTTTCCAAACTAAACTGTGGGCTGTACTTTTCACAGAAATAATAAGCACTTGGTGAACAACTCTCGAATACCTTCTCTGTAAGTGAGGCTCAGAGGTTTGCTGTGCCAGCGGCAAGTTTTGGAAGGTGATAGGAAACTTCTCTAGGGTGACTCACGGTTCCTCTGGCATGGTGGTGGGTAAATAGTAGGTATACAAGATTAGCAAACCCTCTGGAGAGGTGCACAACTGAGCAGCCTATTTCTGTGAACATGGAAAGCAGTTGAAAAGAAATCAAAGGGATGCAGAATCCTTGTGAGGTCTAAAACGTTGTTTTTGCATTTGGAGCTATCGATTTTTGTTAAACTTTAACTCTAGATTGATTTTCTTCAACATGCTGACATTGACCAAAGAGTTTGGATTTTTATCCTTCTTTTATTTTTTCTTGTGCCAGTACTGAGGCTTGAACTCAGGGCCTGGGAAATATCTCTTAGATTTTTTTTTTCCCTTGAGGCTGGCTTTCTACTACTTGAGACATTTTTCCAGCTTTTTGATGGTTAGTTGCAGATAAGAGTCTCACAAACTTTCTTACCCGGGCTGGCTTTGAACTCTGATCCTCAGATTTCAGCCTCCTGAGTAGTTAGAATTATAGGCAGGAGCCACTGGCATCTGTTTTTGTTTTTACTTGTCTTTTGTTGAGATATGACAATTTATAGTTATTCCAAATGGGGTGTGTGTGTGTGTGTGTGTGTGTGTGTGTGTGTGTGTGTGTATGTGTGTTTGCAGATGTGCTTTAGGGAAAAAATAAGGAGATATGGATTTGGTCACATGGAATAGGCAGTGTAGAAGGTTTGAAAGTACAGAAAAAGAACAAGAGATTTTGAGAATTATGACTTTAATCTCTTAGAAGTTACTGTAAATTAAATTTAGCTAAAGAGATACATTTTTATGGAAAATTGTATTCATTTATTTCATACTACCATTTCCATTCCAGTCCTCAGGTTCCTTAATTTCAGTTTTTAATCTCCATCTTTCATAGAGATAAGTTAGGTGCCTTGTTTCATTTGTACCCTTAAGTTTGTCAGATAATATTATGGCATATGAAATGACTCCCCTACCAGATGCATAGGTTTGCTTGCAGGAAGGAAGCAATGCTTGCTGGTGGCTTGTTTTAAATCTGTGCTTCAAGATGACTCTACACGGTACCCTTTGAATCCCTGAAAGTAAACTGTGTTTCTCTCTTGCTTCCCGGTGAGATAATAAATTACATTTACAAGCTTGAGGTTGGTTCCTCTGAAACACTTCAAACATTTTTTTGGTCCTAGTTTTTTTATGGTCAGTATTCTGGTCTTTTATTATGATAATATTTTTGTTTCAGTGACACATAAAACAAAGTCCAAAAGAAAAAAAAACACCTGAGGTTTGAGCTTTGGGGGTTTATTTTGTAGGTGGTTTTTGTTTATATATATATATATATAATATTATGTATTTATTATTTGTATTATCTTTAAGTAGCTTCACAAAGGAGTTGCCATTCACCAAAGCAGTTGATGAACACAGTGCATCTTGATCTATGTCATCCCTTTCAACATTTTCACCCCACCCATCCCTTCCCTTACTCATCTTAATTTTAGGTATATATTGATTTTTTTGTAATTTAACAAAGTATTTTATGTGTACAATGCATCTTGATCTTTGTCCTCACTTCAGCCTCTCCTCCCCCTTCCCGTCCATCCCTTCCCTGTATCTCAATTCTGTGGTCTATACTATACATGCTTGCCTGTATGCTTTCCCCTTCCCCCTTCATTTTCCTACCCCTCTCCTTTTAGCCCCACCTTCCCCTCTTGCAAGTACCCATTTCCTGGTTCTTACTTTGTTATTTGAATCTCGAAGCAAATACTTGAGCATCCTATTTTGGCTTCTCAAAAGAGGGCTGTAGCACATGGATGAGTTATCTACTGCTGTATAAATCACCCTGAAGCTTCTCAGATTGATGCAGCAAACATTCCTTCCCTCACACAGATTGTGGCTTGACTAAGTGGTTCTGTCTCTGCATCTCTGGTCTCTGTAAGATAGGCTGAGCTGAAGACAATTCTGGATCCAAATGGTCTGTTTCCTCATGGTCAGCAGATCTGTGCTGATTCATTCATTCATTCAGTTTTTTTTGACATAAAACCTCCATCCTTGCGCTGTGATTGGACTCTCCTTATGTAAATAGAGTATCCTTGCAAGGTATGAACCATTGTCTATTAAGATAGAACTTACATGTTCATAGCCTAACTTTTTACACCCTGTCACTTTCATCACCTCCTCTGGCTACATGGATCATGGATATTATATGTAGGAAATGATGAATATCCAGAGGTAGCAATCACTGGGGGACAACTTGTGGGCTGAGTGGAAAATATAAACATCTATGTTAGGAAGAGAACTCAGACTTAGAGCTGTGGTTTGAGAGTTTTGTAATGAACTCTAAAAACAGGTTTTCTCTACCATAGGAAACATGTAATCCTATTGCTTTATGCGTCATATTTGAAGTTGTGCATGATGTCTTGGTCTTACAAGAAAAGGGAAATGATGACAGGCCTAAAGCTTGGAGATCATGTCCCTAAGATTCTTAAGGGAACTGGTAATCCACCAGTTGTATGAATTTTCTTATTTATGCCTCACAACAACTCTTCAACCATGCTGGGTCTTTGTTTTCAAACATGGTCTTGGGGTGTATCTTGTTTTTCTGATGCATCACTGGCTCTAGATATTTACAGAACAGGTTATTTTATTCAGGCCTCAATTAAAAAGGTCACTTCTTCCAAGAAGCCTTACATGGCTCACTCTTTGCCTCAGACATTTGCTGCTTTCTATTGTGATTTCATTCATTTGACTACTTGATGATTTGTCCTCCAATACAGAAAGCAGAGACCATGTCTTTTCTGTTCATTGCTGTGACCAAATTCTTACAAACAGCAACTGACACATGTTGGTCATTCATTATTGAAGGTGAATGGTATTATTTCCATTTTGTAGATTCAAAAATAGTAGTGCACTCTATATCACCTTTAAATTTAAAAATAACCAAAAAGAAGAAACCCAAACCCCCAAAATAATAGTCCAGGGCTAACTGCCTTTGATCCTAGCTTCTCAGGAGGCTGAGATCTGAGGATCACAGTTCAAAGCCAGCCCAAACTGGAAAGTACATGAGACTCTTACCTCCAATGAACCACCAAAAAAGCTGGAAGTACATGTATGATTTAAGAGATAGAGAGCCAGCGTGGAGCAAAAAAGCTCAGAGACAGAGCCCAGGCCCTGAATTCAAGCCCTATGACCAGCGCGCGCGCGAGCGCACGCACACACACACACACACACACACACACACACACACACACACACACAAGTCCTGGGAAGATTTGCACATAGCCAAATAACTACAAAGTAGTTAAATCCTCATTCTACTC